>NC_080175.1:98375747-98403247 GCF_950295315.1 Erinaceus europaeus
AGAAGGAGGAGGAGGAGGAGAAGGAGGAGAAGAAGGAGAAGAAGGAAAAGAGGAAGAAGTAGAAGAAGAATGAGAAGAAGGAGAAGGAGAAGTAGGAGGAGTAGGAGGAGAAGGAGGAGAAGGAGAAGTAGAAGGAGGAGAAGGAGGAGGAGGAGAAGAAGGAGAAGAAGGAGAAGGAGGAGAAGGAGGAGAAGGAGGAGCAGGAGGAGTAAGAGGAGTAGGAGGAGGAGGAGGAGAAGGAGGAGGAGGAGGAGAAGGAGAAGAAGGAGAGGAAGAAGAAGTAGAAGAAGAAGGAGAAGAAGGAGAAGAAGGAGTAGGAGAAGTAGGAGGAGTAGGAGGAGAAGGAGGAGAAGGAGGAGAAGGAGGAGAAGGAGAAGGAGAAGCAGGAAGAGTAGTAGGAGAAGGAGGAGAAGGAGAAGTAGAAGAAGTAGAAGAAGAAGGAGAAGAAGGAGAAGTAGGAGGAGTAGGAGGAGTAGGAGGAGTAGGAGGAGAAGGAGGAGAAGGAGGAGGAGAAGGAGAAGAAGGAGAAGGAAAGGTAGGAGGAATATGAGGAGAAGGAGGAGAAGGAAGAGGAGAAGGAGAAGAAGAAGAAGAAGTATAAGAAGAAGGAGAAGAAGGAGAAGGAGAAGTAGGAGTAGGAGGAGAAGGAGGCGAAGGAGGAGAAGGAGAAGTAGATGGAGGAGGAGGAGAAGGAGGAGGAGAAGAAGGAGAAGGAGGAGAAGGAGGAGCAGGAGGAGTAAGAGGAGTAGGAGGAGGAGGAGGAGTAGGAGGAGGAGGAGGAGGAGAAGGAGGAGAAGGAGGAGGAGGAGAAGGAGAAGAAGGAGAAGAAGAAGTAGAAGAAGAAGGAGAAGAAGGAGAAGAAGAAGAAGTAGAAGAAGAAGGAGAAGTAGGAGGAGTAGGAGGAGTAGGAGGAGTAGGAGGAGATGGAGGATAAGGAAGAGAAGGAGGAGAAGGAGAAGGAGGAGTAGGAGGAGGAGTAGGAGGAGAAGGAGGAGAAGGAGGAGGAGAAGAAGGAGAAGGAGAAGAAGTAGAAGTAGAAGAAGAAGTAGAAGGAGGAGGAGGAGAAGGAGGAGAAGGAGGAGAAGAAGAAGTAGAAGGAGGAGAAGGAGGAGAAGGAAGAGGAGAAGGAGGAGAAGAAGGAGAAGAAGGAGAAGAAGAAGGAGAAGTAGGAGGAGTAGGAGGAGAAGGAGGAGAAGGAGGAGAAGTAGAAGGAGGAGAAGGAGGAGGAGAAGAAGGAGAAGAAGGAGAAGGAGGAGAAGAGGAGGAGGAGCAGGAGGAGTAAGAGGTGTAGGAGGAGGAGGAGGAGAAGGAGGAGAAGGAGTAGGAGGAGAAGAAGGAGAAGGAGAAATAGGAGGAGTAGAAGGAGTAGTAGGAGAAGGAGGAGAAGGAGGAGGAGAAGAAGGAGAAGTAGAAGGAGGAGAAGGAGGAGGAGAAGAAGGAGAAGAAGGAGAAGGAGGAGAAGGAGGAGCAGGAGGATTAAGAGGAGTTGGAGGAGGAGGAGAAGGAGGAGAAGGAGGAGGAGGAGGAGAAGGAGAAGAAGGAGGAGAAGGAGAAGTAGAAGAAGTAGAAGAAGTAGAAGAAGAAGTAGAAGGAGGAGGAGGAGAAGGAGGAAAAGGAGGAGAAGAAGAAGCAGAAGGAGGAGAAGGAGGAGAAGGAGGAGAAGAAGGAGAAGAAGGAGAAGGAGGAGAAGGAGGAGCAGGAGGAGTAGGAGGAGTAGGAGGAGGAGGAGGAGGAGAAGGAGGAGGAGGAGAAGGAGAAGAAGGAGAAGAAGAAGTAGAAGGAGAAGGAGAAGAAGGAGGAGAAGGAGAAGAAGAAGAAGGAGAAGGAGAAGAAGAAGTAGAAGGAGGAGAAGGAGAAGAAGAAGAAGGAGAAGTAGAAGAAGTAGAAGAAGAAGTAGAAGGAGGAGAAGGAGGAGGAGAAGAAGGAGGAGAAGGAGAAGAAGAAGAAGGAGAAGTAGAAGAAGTAGAAGAAGAAGTAGAAGGAGGAGAAGGTGGAGAAGAAGGAGAAGAAGGAGAAGTAGGAGAAGTAGGAGGAAGAGGAGGAGGAGAAGGAGGAGAAGGAGAAGAGGAAGAAGAGGAAGAAGAGGAGGAAGAAGAGGAAGAAGAGGAAGAAGAGGATGAAGAAGAGGATGAAGAGGAAGAAGAGGAAGAAGAAGAGGAAGAGGAAGAGGAAGAAGAAGAAGAAGAAGAAGAAGAAGAAGAAGAAGAAGAAGAAGAAGAAGAAGAAGAACTCAGGAGAAAGAGTCAGAAAGGGAGAGCACAGGGTCATACTTGGACTGGGGGTGGTGAACTACTCCAAAGCAAGGGACTCTGGGCAAGAAATGGAAGAAAGTAACTTGGGCATGGGTTGAGGTCCTAGACTGGGAGTGAGAGTAATGCAGACACTCATGACTGTGGACCTGGGAAATGGTGGCCCTGTGTAGACAGCTGGGCTATAAACCACTATCCCTGAATAAAATGCTAAAAAAAATGCTGAAAGCTATCAGAATGGAAGCATTTGAGGATGATTTAAAGTCATATAGTTTTGAAAGCAAACTTTCTGGAGAAGAAACTGATCTTAAAATATTCAGCATAGAGGAAGGCACAGATAATGTATTCCTGGAAATTTTACTTCTGACGGTATTTTTTTTAAAAATCTATCAGTGGAGTCAGGTGGTAGTGCACCAGGTTAAGTGCATATATTACAGTGCACAAGGACCTAGGTTCAAGCCCTGGGTCCCCACCTGCAGGGGGAGAGCTTCATGAGTGGTGAAGCAGGTCTGTAACTGTTTCTCTCTCTCTCCCTCTCTCTCTCTCTCTCTCTCTCTTCCCCTCTCTCTCCCTCTCTCTGCCCCCTTACTCCTCCTCTCACAATTTCTCTCTGTCTCTATCCAATGATAAACAAATAAAAATACTTTTTAAAAGTCTATTAGCTGATAATGTGGGTTCACAAATAATCCTCTCATATTTTTAAAAGTACTTTTAACTGTTTGGGAGAGACAGCAGCTATAGAACTCTGGACTTGAAAACTGAGTTCCTAAAGTTGGGTTTCCAGTAAAAAATATGCCAGAGTACTTGCTTCAGCCTTTCTCTATCCCTCTCTCTCAATCATGTGAAATAAATAAAATAAATCTTTAAAAAACATTTTAAGTATTTGTCAAATATATATGCCTATTACACTCTCCCATAATTCTTCATTTGCCTTATTATATGATACCTTGTGCCTGAGGCATATAGAAGAGCCGATGTTATTGATTTGATTAAATTTAGCTTTGGAGCTGAAAGTCGAGCCTTTATATCCAATCTCTTCTTGTCAATATACAAACAAACAAGAAAAGCATATTTCTATGTTTCATGTTATCTTTTTTTTTGTAGAGAGGTAGAGACTTTAATCCAATAAATAGCTTAGTCTTTATGAATGACAGTAGCTTCTCATAACCAATATGAGGATGAAAAAAAACAATAAAATAAGGTAAATACAAGCTATAACTTTTTTTTTCTTACTAATTCCAAGAAATTTTTCAAGAACTTTTTAAAAAAAAAAAAAACACATACAAATCTCCAACAATTCCAAAGGGAGACTGATGATGTGTTTGAATTTGATTTTTTTCTTTTTTGGTAGTACAACCAGTGGTTTTTATCTTTTTTTAAATTTTTTATTTATAAAAAGGAAACATTGACTAAATGATAGGATAAGAGGGGTACAACTTCACACAATTCCCACCAACAGAACTCCATATCCCATCCCGTCCCCTGATAGCTTTCCCATTCTCTATCCCTCTGGGAGCATGGACCCAGGGTCATTGTGGGATGCACAAGGTGGAAGGTCTGGCTTCTGGAATTGCTTCCCCGCTGAACATGGGCATTGACAGGTGGATCCATACTCCCAGCCTGTCTCTCTCTTTCCCTAGTGGGGCAGAGCTCTGAGGAAGCAGAGCTCCAGGACACATTGGTGGAGTTGTCTGTCCAGGGAAGTCTGGTCGGCATCATGCTGGCATCTGTAACCTGCTGGCTGAAAAGAGAGTTAACATACAAAGCCAAACAAACTATTGACCAATCATGGACCTAAAGGCTGGAATAGTGCAGATGAAGAGTTGGGGGCGGGGGGGGGTGTCTCTGCTTTGTAGACAACTCTTAGGCATATTTTAGTTACATTCCAAAGGGCCTGTGGCTATACTAGTGGGTTTTTTTTTCCTGAGCCTGAAATCTGATATGCATATCTTAAGAAGACACAAACTCCAGGAAGAGTTTGTCACCTACATATTACTCTCACATCCTTGTGCCTTCTGTCCCCTCAACTTTTATCATTCTGTTCCTGTTAAAATCTGCTAATAGTTACCACATCTGGCAAAGTCAATAGTGTCAAAGAAAGCCTCTTACAACAATCCTTAGAAAAATACATTAGCTTAAAGGAAAGAAGCCTATTTCACAACATGAGTGGAAAGGATATATGATATGAATCTAAAGATGTCTTTCTCCATCACTTTTCTCTTCTCCCACAATGATGGCATGACATTTCAAAAGAAGTCAAGAGGGCCATAAACCATGACCAAGTCTACCACTGTTCCCGCTCATTATCCGTATGTGTATTTTGGAAACCACGACTACTGTGCGATTTTTTTTTTAATTTCTAAGTTTCGATAGGGCATTATTTGATCTTTTACCTTCTACTCTTCCTTGGTTCTGATGTTATTAAGTAGTACAGAAACTCTCAGTTCATTCTGATGAATACCTTTATTTACTTGAGATTATGATCTTCATCTCAGAAAGACTGGACGTAACATTTGATACAAAGGTCACCACTATCATATTGCTTGCAAGTTAAGGTTCCTAATAGCCCTTCTGCCTGAGTTGTGATCCCCACCACCCATTTATGCCAAGCACGAAGTGAAGACCTGTTCTTCAGGCAGGCTGAATACAAAACACTAGAACATTTGTTTAAATGAAAATAGACTTCAATGAGGTCTCTTGTTTATTCAAGTAATGTATATGAAACCTGATAGAAGCTGTAACTTGCTACTGCTGTCATGTTACCCACTTGGAAATATGCTTGAAAACATATTTCCAACTTATACCCTATGCTAAAATGTTTTAGACTAAATGTTCCTGCCCATCAAAGAGCATGGCAAATTTTCAAGTATTTACCAATGATCTATAATATAAATTAAAGAGTCATGATGTTCAAAAAGAAAAACTATGATCCCTCTTCCCTCTCGTTGCATGGGTGGGGAGAGATGCTCCAATAATAAAATAATAAAGGATAAAAATTATGTAATTGCACTCAGACTGACACCTAGTATTTTTATTTAACGTCGGTTGACAATATTATAAGATTTTAAAAGTGTATGCTCTCATCTATAGACATACGTATATGACTTTCTGTACCCCTCCAAGTTCTTGGCCATCACACCAAAGAATGGTTCCGTAGCCCCCATGTCCACTTGGTCAATTCCAAATTATATTCCTCCATGAGGATCATTTCTGGAACCATCCGTTCCACCCCAGTTCCATGACTGCCAGTTCTTAGCAACATCGCCCCGCCAGATGTTCGTCGGGATGCGGCATCATCTAAGTTCATTTCCCACGTCTACGCTCGACCGGACCTGCCAATATACGTGGATATCTTCACCCATCCTGTCCAACGCTTGACGTCTCATCACCCAATCTGGTCCCCTACGCCTACACTGAACTTCTCTGTTCCAGACTCTTGGAAACAGAGTTGGCAGTCAGCTGAGGTCAAGAACAAACACCTCATCACAGACCCCTGCAAGCGTCAACCTGGCTTTGACCTAGCACGTTATGATTGGGCCCTCCTCAATCGCTATCGAACAGGCCATGGCCAGTGCGCCGCTATGTTCCATCGCTGGGGAGCCAGAGACAACCTGAACTGCCCCTGCGGCTCCAGACAGACTATGACCCACATAGTCAACGACTGCCACCTCTCCAGATTCAAAGGAGGTCTCGAAACTTTACATCAGGCTCAACCTGACGCTGTTGACTGGCTACAGAAGAAGGGCAAATGCTAGAAGAAGAACACCAAAGGACTTTCCCAACACCATCCCTTCTGAGAACCATCTTATGTTGCTGTGCTTCACATTGGTTTGGTCTCACTCTCTCCCGCAGGGAGATCTGGTTTAGCCCTTGCTAGTTTTCGCGCTACTCCCTTCTCCCTGCCCCTATCCTACGTACTTCCTGGGTTCCTGACGCTGCCACTGGAGGAGAAGGATGCAGGACAGATCTGTGTGGTGATTAGTTTTAGGTTAGTTTTTGAATTGTTGCTCGTGAATAAAGAAATACAGCTTCTCTGCCCAGCCGTGTGTCCGCGAGTCTCTGTCTACCGCCGCGAAGCTAGCCTGGCCTACTAGCGCCCCGAACTCTAACGACAATCTTAGTTTTCAGAGAGTTTAAGAGTCCATATGGCTGCCTCTCTCTCTCTTTTTTTTTTTTGCGAGTTTATTTGTTATAGATAACTATCGACATGTCACCTATGTCACCTATGAGTGAAACCACACTAATAAAAAATAAATAAAAAGAAAAAAGAAAGAATGATGAATTCATCTCCTTTGCCTCATTCATCTTGGATGATGTTGAATGAACCATGTTAAGTGAGACACACTAAGAAGAGGAGCATGACTAGCAGATTCTCTCAGTCGCAGGTGGAGCTTCAGATACAAGGGCAGAAGGGGAAAACTCAGAGTAGTACTTGGCCGGGGCTTGGTGTGTGGCACCAAAACCAAGGCCTCTTGAGGGAGGAGGATGAAGAGCTGGGACGGGGGTGGCCCTGAAGCACCAGGCAGGAAAGGATCCAGGTTGGGGCTGAGTGGTTCACAGACACCTGTCACGGGCAGGTAAGAAGTTAAACTCATGTGTCAACAACTTTACTGTAAACCATCCCCCTCTCATTTTCCTACTACTCTTTTCCCAAAACCTCTTCTTTTCTGTCTGTGCTCTATTTTAGCTTTCCTTTCTTCCTTTTTCTTCCTGAAAATTTCTAAGAGTGGCTGGGTATCAGGAGAAACTCACATTTGTCTATTAAAATATATTTCATCATTTGTTGCTACGCTTCACATTGGTTTGGTCTCACTCCCCCACCTCTGGGAGATTGTAGTTTAGTCCCTGCTAGTTTTGCACTTCCCCTTCTCCCCACCCCCTACCCTACGTACTTCCTGAGTTCCTGCCGCTGCCTCCAGAAGAGAAAGATGGAGAAGCACATGGTGTGGTGATTTGTCCACTCGCCGTGTGTCTCTGGTCATCTCTGTTACCCGCCCATGAAGCCAGCCTGGCGATAACAACATATGGCGCCCAATGAGATGTAGAGAGGGATTATATGCAGATAGATAGTGTTACATCAAACAGAATGCCTTCATTGTCAATGGTGAGCATAGAACATGTTTTGAGTCAAACTACAGTTGGCTTCTGTCATAATAAGACATCTAGGCAAAAAGTAAGGCAACTGACTAAATTGCATCAAGTCTCACCAATTTCTCTTCTTATCAGTGACTATGAAAAATTATCAGGTGGAGGGTAGATAGCATAACAGTTATGCTAACAGACTCTCATGCCTGAGGCTCCAAAGTCCCATGTTCAATCCCTCGCACCACCATAAGCCAGAGCTGAACAGTGCTCTGATTAAGAAAGAAAGAGAGAGAGAGAGAGAGAGAGAGAGAGAGAGAGAGAGAAATTATTAAAAAGAACATCTCTGCTGAGTGCCACAATAAGTCCACACACAGAGTAATATTCTCTTTAAAGATCAATCTTCCTGGGCCTAGGTGGTGACGCACCTAGCTGAGTACATGGGTTACAATGCTCTAGGACCCAGGTTTGAGACCCCAGTCCCTAGTTGCAGGGGAATAAAAGCTTTGAAGCTCTGTGAGTGGTGAAGCAGGGCTACAGGTGTTTCTCTACCTCTTTTCCTACTCCCCTGTCCAATCTGTATTTCTGGCTATCTGTATCCAATAAATAAAGGAAGATAACTTTAAAAAGCTTTAAGATTGTGGTCTGGGAGGTAAGGTGGTGCAGTGGATAAAGTGTTAGACTCTTAAGCATGAAGCCCTGAGATCAATCTGTGGCAGCACATGTATCAGAATGATGTCTGGTTCTCTCTTTCTCTCCTCCTGTATTTCAAACTAATAAATAAAACATTTAAAAAATATTTTAAATAAAGTTTTAAGATGAATTGATGTACTTCCTATGAGATTGAGAGAGAATTTCCTGTGAGAGAAAGAGCTGGAGTCCCACTCGACCTCACATGTGCAGTGGTGGAAGTCAAGCTGAGGGCTTCAGGCATTGGAACCAGCACACGCTACCACCCCGGAGATCATCTCCCCAGCCTCTCTGTAAAGAGTCATTCACGGGGCTGGGTGGTGCTGCACCTGGTTGAGCACACATGTTACCATGCACAAAGGGTATCGATCCCTCAGTCCCCACCTGCAGAGGGAAAGCTTTGCGAGGGGTGAAAAAGAGCTGCAGGTGTCTCTCTCTATCCTTCTTTATCACGCCCTTCCCTCTTGATTCCCGGATGTCTCTATCAAATAAATAAAGATTTAAAAAAAATTCATTCATTTCCTGCAACATAATGCTTAAAGATTCCTGCCAGCCAACATTTTTTTTTTTAACAAATGGCTTAAGCCTAGTTAGAATGCTCCTCCACATAATATCTTAAAATTCTGCATATAATCCCTCTCTACATCTCATTGGGCGCCATATGTTGTTATCGCCAGGCTGGCTTCACGGGCGGGTAACAGAGATGACCAGAGACACACGGCGAGTGGACAAATCACCACACCACGTGCTTCTCCATCTTTCTCTTCTGGAGGCAGCGGCAGGAACTCAGGAAGTACGTAGGGTAGGGGGTGGGGAGAAGGGGAAGTGCAAAACTAGCAGGGACTAAACCACAATCTCCCAGAGGTGGGGGAGTGAGACCAAACCAATGAGAAGCGTAGCAACAAATGATGAAATATATTTTAATAGACAAATGTGAATTTCTCCTGATACCCAGCCACTCTTAGAAATTTTCAGGAAGAAAAAGGAAGAAAGGAAAGCTAAAATAGAGCACAGACAGAAAAGAAGAGGCGTCTAATTAGTGAGTTGCGGAGTTGTAATAGAATGAATGTAATAGGGTTTATGGACAATAAAGTTTTTGTTAAACGGTTTAAAAAAAATTCCTTATGCCCTGTACCTCATGGGGCATAGCTAGGCAGTATCTACAGGTTATAGAATCAGAATATAATTCTTAGTCTTTCTTTCTTAGTTTTCTTATTATCTTTATTTATTAATTAGATAGAGACAACCAAAAATTGAGAGGGAAGGGGGAGATAGAGAGGGAGAGAGACAGAAAGACACACACCATGCAACTCTGCTTCACTACTCACAAAGTTTTCTCCCTACAGGTGGGGACCAGGGGCTTGAACCTAGGTCCTTGTGCATTGTAACATGTGCACTCAAATAGGTGAGCCACCGCCTGGCCCCTAATTCTTATTCTCAAATAGATGCTTTCTTTATTGTTGATTAAGCTTTTGTATATAGTTATATAACAATATAATCATATTTACTTTTCTAATTATTTCTAAGTAAACTTTAAGAAAAAATATATATCAAACAATCAAATAACTTGCAAAATCTATCTCCTTTAAGGCTATGCAGCCATTCCCAATTTTTAAATGTATTAAATGCAATTAAACTAACAGAGAAACCAGCAGGCTCCTTAGAAACCTATTTGAAGATAAATTTAAATGATCTCAAAGTTGCATAAGATTTGTTCTCAGGATAAAATTGGTTTGCTTTGGCATTTTTGAAGAAAATTTTATTGGCATTTAAAATGTTTCTGCCTTAACTTTTTCTCCTTGAAATGGACAGCATTCATAAAGAGGGGATTTGCCTTGCAAAGGTAAACTTCATTCCAGAGTCCTCATATTTTACCAATTCCAAGTCAGTAGATCGTGAATGTTGTGTAATTACATTGTTTTAAAACAAAGGATACCACTTTAGATATTGAGGAGGGATCTCTAATAAACACAAGCAGCAGTGCAACTCCCAGGGAAATAAGAAACAATGTCATTTCAAATGTCTTATAGTTTGCAAGGCTCCTAAAAGAAGCAGTTAAACCCAAGGTATTGAAAATAACATTCATCAACCAGGAATAAGCTACAGTGGAGCCTGGCATTGTCAACAACATAATAACAATCTTAAATAATCTCGAGTTCCTGATTTCCAATACTGTTTAACTCATTCAATCCCACTGTCGCTTTTATTCTTTCTTTTCAAAAATGTCCAGGATGTATAGATGTCAAGAACTTGAAAAAGAATATGAATCACGTTTCCTTTGTCCCAATTCCACTCTACCTCTCAATATTTCTCTCTTCAAAATGTTCTAGGTGTTCTCGGTAATACGAAAATTCTCCCTTACCCACAGGCTTCCACAACTTCTTCACCTCATCTTAGCAACTCCACCACTCATTCCCTTATTAAAATTTCCTTGGTATTTGCCTTCATTGTCACTCAGAAAATTAGCAACAAAACCAAGGGGGGAAAATCAGGTTCCATAACTCAGAGGCAGGGTTCTGTCCCACGGTTCCTTCTAATCCACTGCTGGCCTGTGCCATGAATAAGAACCTCAATTACTAACACCCTGCCTTAGGAGTTTCAGGATTTCAGTTTGCGTTTCTGTTTGTCTGTTTCAGAAAGATTTTTTTTTGCCACTTTTCTTACTCTCATTTTGTTCTTTCCTCTTTTAAATTTAGCTATTGTTTTTAGATATTTGATACCATATCACTTAAATTAGACTGAATTGATGGTGCATGAGAGGATATTTAGTTTTCAAAAACTGTATGGTGTTAGCCCCTTTTGGTTCCTGACACCCACCCAACTATTCATCTGGAATAGAGCTATCGCAGTCGATCCTGGTATGTGTTCAAAAGAAATGAGGGATCTTTCCAAATAAAAAGTCCTCTTATTATTTCTTAGTCCTCTTTGAATAGCCCAAGTAGTGTCATTAAATTAATTTTTAAAGTGTCTCTAAATCACTAGCAATTCTCATTTCAGCTACTATGGTATAAAGTCTAAATGCAATTAAACACAAAGAAATGACCTTCCTCCTTTGAACCTGATAATGACAAAGCCGTAAGCTTCCCTGAATCTATCTGCTTTCCTTAGCCATTTCCAATACACTTTTTGTAGGGAGTAAATGCTATTTAATAAAATGGCTTATCATGTTAAGAAAGTGCTCTGTTCTCTAGAGGTAACAATGTGAAAAGGAAAAACAGACCTTTACTCAAAAGTGTTGGGTAAGTGAAGATTCCATTCTGATCAAAGTGTGTGAATCAATTTTTGTATACCCATATGAATATGTTTCCTTCCCGTCACTCTTACTAGTTCTGAATTATCAAAACAGAATCTTTTTTTAATATTTATTTATTTAGTCCCTTTTGTTGCCCTTGTCATTTTATTGTTGTAGTTATTACTGTTATTGTTGATGTCATCGTTGTTGGATAGGACAGAGAGAAATGGAGAGAGGAGGGGAAGACAGAGAGGGGGAGAGAAAGACAGACACCTGCAGACCTGCTTCACCACCTGTGAAGCGACTCCCCTGCAGGTGGGGAGCCGGGGGCTTGAACAAAACAGAATCTTAAGGCACGATTTTCTTTCTTTGAACAGCAGTCCTAATGATGAAAACTAGAGTTTGCTTATTCACACATTAATTCCTTTACGTAATACATGGATTCTGTTTTGCTTCAGATAAGAATAAAAGGTCACAAAGAAGCAGGCTGTCACAATCATGTCAACCAGGGCTGGAAATAAGTAATGATTTTAATGACTACATCACAGTTCCTAAAACACACTAAATGATGCAAGAGGAAACATGAGTAGGAGTTTTACTTTTTAAATGAGCTTGAAAATGAATTCATTGATTTTGAAAATTATTTTTTAGAACCAGAAATGACTGGAGATTACCTAGTACAGACTCCTCACTTTGAAATCTAAAGACAGATAAAAAGCAACAGACCTAAGTCTGCCCAATATCTGAATCCACACTCACAGGTGGGCCATTGGGTCTGGCACTCTGATATAACGACCCAACATTCTTTACTAGGTCCTATTTGAACGTGATTGTGAAGTCAGTATCATCTCACCCTTTGGCCGTTTTCATTATAGGAGGGAAATTGAACAGCGTGAGCAGAATAGTTGTCTTTAGGGTCGTTTTACATAGAAGGAAAGCATATAGTAATATTAATGTGGAAAATTACTTAAAGCTGTGTCTTAAAAAATGTGTATTGTATATGCTCAAAACAAAAAAGAATTCCAGAACCTATGTTAATGTCTGTGTTGTTTTATGACCCATCAAATGTGAATTCTTTCTTCAGATACACACGGGAATTAGATGTTGATCATTATTTGACAGGACACATTTTACCTGCAGAAAAATTCAACATTCTGTTGCCCGTAGCATTAGTTGAAAACTAATCAATACTTCTTGCTGAAGCTCCAGAGACCAGAAACTAATCTAATGCAACACTGCTAGAGGGGAAATACAAACTCACATTCACTTGCTTCTGACCGTCTTTAAAATGGGAGCAGAGCCGTGATTCTCTAGTAAAATGTGCTACTAAATCATAAGCTTTGAGATTAGCTGTTAAGACATAGAAGCTCCAGAAAAAAAAAAAAACATAAAATGTTTCCGGTGATGTATATATATTTTATAAAAAGGAAACAATGAAAAAACCATAGGGTAAGAGGGATACAACTCCACACAATCCCCACCACCAGAACTAGCATAGCCACAGGCCCTTTGGAATGTAACTAAAATACGCCTGCTAGCTATCTACAAAATGGAGGACACCCCCCCAACTCTTCATCTGCACTACTCCAGCCTTTAGGTCCATTTATTGTAATAAAGAAGTGCTTTATTCACTGTATATATTATCTTTGTCAAAAAAGGAGAAATGGAAGGTATGATTAGTCGATAATTTATTTGGCTTTGTATGTTAACTCTCTTTTCAGCCACCAGGTTCCAGATGCTAAGATGATGCCGGTGATATTTTGTAACACTTAAAGTGAGGGTCTGTGTTAAGCTAGGTAAAAAAGTGCTTGAGAACTCTATTTTGGCTTAGGAAAACAGAGAAATGTGAAGATGTAATAATAAAATAACAGATAGAGTTGTCCAAAAGATTAAGACCTTGGCTGGAGAGACAGTCCACTGGGTAGACTTCATGTCTTCCCCCAGTTCAAGTACTAACATCACATGTCTCCCTCTCCCTCCCTCTCTCTCTCCCTTCCTCTCCCTCTCCCTCCCTCTCCCTCTCCCTCTCCCCTCCCCCCCCCCTCTCTCTCTCTCTCTCTCTCTCTATATATATATATATATATATATATATATATTCATATTCCAAGAGCAGGGGTCAGGCAGCAACACACCTGATTGAGTGCATACATTATCATGCACAAGGATGCAGGTTGGAGCCCTCACTCCCCACCTGCAGGGGACACCCTGCAGAAGTGGTGAAGCAGGTCTTCAAGTGTCTATCTTTCTCCCTCTCTATCCCCCTTCCCATCTCAATTTCTCTCTGTCCTGTCAAATGAAATAGAAAGGGGAGGAAACATGGCCACTGGGAGCAGTGGCAAAAACAAAACAAACAAAACCACACTGTAACAGTGATATGGCGCAAAGCCCACAAAATTTATCTGTGTATAAAATAAAATAATTAGTTAACTACCTTATTAGGTAAAGAAAGACTAAGATGTGACTTTTGGCTAAAGTTAATAAATTAAAACGTAAAAATGAAGTTCATATTACTCAGAAATTCAAAATTGTTCTGACATCAACCAGGATACTTTCAAACTATGAAAATAAAGCTTTTCACAATTAAATTGAAGAGTTTAAATTTGTTTGGGATTATTATTTCCTTTCAAATCACATGTTTTAGCTATACTCACTGGTGCGGAAAATGAGGTTTATTAGCTTTCTCAGATGTTTATTCAGAACTTAAACATCATAGATAGTAGACTGTAAATGCCTCTATAAAACCATTTCATTTCTCCTAATTAAATGCATAAGCAGTTTAAAACTTGATTCAGAAAGAGTCAAGATTTCACGATCACATGTCATAGAAGAGACATGAGAACATGAGAACAGAAAAGATGAATCATATGACCATATTCTTCTGTTACCTAGGATTTCATTCCCCTGGCCACTACTCTGGGTGGTCATTTCTTCTTTCTCTTTTTCTTCTAAACAGAGGATGAAAGACAAGGGGGGAAGGGAGGGAAGGAGAAGGAGAGACACCACAGCACCTGCGCCACAGCTGTTGAACCTTTGCTCCTGACAGCGCTCAGGAGTCCTTGTGCATGTGGCATATACAGGCTCTAACAGGTGAGCTACCTGCCAGCCCCCTGCCTGTGTCTTGTTAAAATGCTGACACTCATGTTGAATCTGTTGTATCTTATGCAGACTTAATCAACAATTCACCTCTTTGTTAAGAATAGAATTAAGCATATATCTAGCCTGTTGGTTTATTTACACCTTAAATCTAACTCTCAATCTCTTCCTTAAATGTAAAACGGAGTGCCAGAATAACCACTATTAGCTTTCCCTTGCTAAAATATCAAGGTTGTCTTTAAAATAAGTCAGTTTACTGTTGTAACCTTTGAATGAACGTGCCTTCTAAATATGCTTTGGTAACTGATTAATGAGATGCTTATCATTGCAGATTGTAAATTACATTGAGGCAGATGGATAGAGAAGTACATCTATTTGAAATGTACTTGCTATTGCGTTAAACCAGGCCTTATTTGACCTTAGATAATAATAAATTTTCTGGTCACTCAGAGTGATTTTCTGCCCAGAATACTGGTCACACTTTCAGTCAACCATAGTGACTAGCCTGGGCTTTGTTCTCCATCCCTTTCCTCAACACATTAACTCAAAAAATTTTTTTTTCTTTTACTCATTTTTTCCAAGATGATGTAATCATCAGACGACCACTTCAGGAGGAAAACAAATGTCTTTACTTCAGTCCTTTAACTGTTATTTTTCTGAGGCTCCTTTCAATGATATCTTGTGATCATATATCACCTGAAAATTCACTCTGGTCCTTCGTTGGATTTCATTAGTCCTTTTTCATCTTACACACCTATTTTCTTAATAAACCTCTTGAGTCTATAGTCTCTATTAATTTATTCAGCATAAATACAAGCACAGCTGATACAAAAGATATAGCCCAATGTTCTAAAGGGAAGCTTGGTCTACTAGGAAACAGATAAATACATGAATCAGTCAGAAGATTACTGAAGTGATAGTTTGAACAAAAGGAGTAGAGATCATTTGAAGAAGAAAGAGAATTCATTTGCATTGGTTTTCAAAATTGAATGATATCTTGTCAAATATTTCAGCTAGACATAGAAATTCAAGCAAAAAGAATACTCTGAGATCAGGAAGGGGTAGAGGGATGGAAACGAGACCAACCAGAACAGCACACATATTGCTGCTCAGGACTCTGGGCGTGAGCCCCAGAACCATAGTGGACCCCCATGAACAGCACTAGGGGAAGTCCCATGAATGGTGCAGTGCTGCTAAAGGGTTTCTCCTCTTTCTGTGTTAACCCTTCTCTCTTATTTCTCCATCTAAATCAAATAATAATAATAATGATAATGATAATGGCGAAGAATTATAGTAGCAACTGAGAAGACTGGAAAAGATGGTTGACAAGATACATTACCAAATGGCTCTTCTCAGAGCCTAAGATTTAGAATCTAA
Organism: Erinaceus europaeus; assembly: GCF_950295315.1. Classification (NCBI taxonomy): domain Eukaryota; kingdom Metazoa; phylum Chordata; class Mammalia; order Eulipotyphla; family Erinaceidae; genus Erinaceus; species Erinaceus europaeus. The sequence goes on from NC_080175.1 coordinate 98,391,471, forward strand.
AGAGAACTCACTTTTGTTATTTTACCAGCAGCCCTGTCAATATTAGAATCAAAGCCTGAGCCAGAGGGAGACAGGCTCAGTGAAATCAAAGAACAGACTTAATGGAGAATAATGATAAAGATGAGTAATAGTGAGGCTGAGGACATAAAAAAGGTTTCTTATCTCAAATTATGTGAACATAATGCACCTTATAAGTTTTAAAACACTTCACATGGAAGAGGTGGATTTAATTTTACTGTGATATTGCATACAGACTCTCTGAAACCACTTAGAAACTGGTTATGACTGGCAGCCAGACCAGACCAAGAAAGCACATTCATAGGACATGTGTTATGTACGTTCATTTCAATTCACCAAAAATTAAGAGAGGTTCTAGAATTAAGACTGAAAATATCTCTACAGTCAGTTCACAGTCACTTATGAAGGACAAACATGTAAACTGCAGATTTTCAAAATAATATCTTAAAAGCTATATTAAAAATGGGAATAGACACTTAGTTCAATTCCTAGAGGGCACTGAGCCCTAGAGGAAATCTGATCACTACACAAATGTTCGTCTGTAAGTGTGTATAGAAATAGATTTATCTAAGCAGAATTTATTCGGAGAGCTGAAAGGACAGTTGAGTCAAAGGGAAGTGTATGAAATAGGGTAATATCCTAGATTAATAAGCCTAACAGAATCATTCTCACTAGAATAATTTAATTACCTGTAAGAGAAGAAACACTAAAAAGTACTGTTCCACACATTTCCATACCTATACTACTGTGAGCATAAAACATTTCACTGGCCCACTCATCTTTATAATTGATCATGTGGGGCAGAAGAGTAGGCATAATGATTATGCAACAAAACATTCATGCCTGAGGGTCCTAGGTCCTAGGTTCAGTTCCCCCACACTGCATAAGCCAGAGCTGACTAGTGAGCTGGCAAAAATATAGGATAGGATAGGATAGGATAGGATAGGATAGGATAGGATAGGATAGGATAGGATAGGATAGGATAAAGAATAGGATAGGATAGGATAGGATAGGATAGGATAGGATAGGATAGGATAGGATAGGATAGGATAGGATAGGATAAAGAATAGAATAGGATAGGATAGGATAGGATAGGATAGGATAGGATAGGATAGGATAGGATAGGATAGGATAGGATAGGATAGGATAGGATAGAATAGAATAGAATAGAATAGAATAGAATAGAATAGAATAGAATAGAATAGAATAGAATAGAATAGAATAGAATAGAATAGAATAGAATAGAATAGAAAAAAAAAGAAAGAAAAGCTCAAGGACCGGCATAAGGATCCCAGTTTGAGCCCCCGGCTCCCTACCTGCAGGGGAGTCACTTCACAGGCGGTGAAGCAGGTCTGCAGATCTTTCTCTCCTCCTCTCTGTCTTCCCCTCCTCTCTCCATTTCTCTCTGTCCTATCCAACAACGATGACAGCAATAACAACAACAATAATAACTACAACAATAAAACAATAAGGGCAACAAAAGGGAATAAATAAATAAATATTTTTAAAAGAATAGAATAGAGTGATCATGCAATTGACTTATGGGTATCAGAAGACATGATTCAAGCAAAAACTTGAAGTGCACTTGTCAGAGGGCTTCTTGCTCTCTTGAACCTCTGCCAGAAGATCATATCCTGACTAGAAGTAGAAAAAACACAAAAACAACTTTGAAGGGCCAAGTGGAGGTGCAACTGGTTGAGTGCTCACATTATGATGCACAAGGACCTGAGTTCAAAGGCTGGCTCCCCACCTGCAGGGGGGGGGTGCTTAATGAGTCTGAGGCAGGTTTGCAGGTGTCTATCTTCCTCTCTTTATCACTCCCTCATCTCTCAATTTCTTTTTTTTTTTATTTATTTTCCCTTTTGTTGCCCTTGTTGCTTAACATTGTTGTGGTTATTGATGTCATTGTTGTTGGATAGGACAGAGAGAAATGGAGAGAGGAGGGGAAGACAGAGAGGGGGAGAGAAAGACAGACACCTGCAGACCTGCTTCACTGCCTGTGAAGCGACTCCCCTGCAGGTGGGGAGCCGGGGGCTCGAACCGGGATCCTTACACTGGTCCTTGTGCTTCGAGCCACATGCACTTAACCCGCTGCACCACCGCCCGAGTCCCTCTCAATTTCTTTTATCTCAGACTAGGGAGAAAAAGGAAAAAACAAAAAAAGGCCACCAGAAGTGGTGGATTCCTAGTGCTGTCACCAAACCCTATTGATAACCCTGGTGGCAAAAAATGAAAAAAGATATCTTAAGGAAGCAAACACAATCATCCAAAAAGATCTGTGCACACCTATGTTCATAGCAGCACAATTTGTAATAGCTGAAACCTGAAAGCAACCCAGGTGTCCAACAACAGATGAGTGGCTGAGCAAGTTGTGGTCTAGATACACAATGCAATACTACTCAGCCATTGAGAATGATGAATTCACCGTCTTTACCTCATCTTGGATGGAACTTGAAGGAATCATGTTAAGTGAGTAAATTCAGAAACAAAATCATGAATATGGGATGATCTCACTCATAGGCGGAAGTTGAAAAGTTTATCATATATATTTTAATGTATTTAGCTACTTATTCTTGGATAGAGACCAAGAAAAATTGAGAGGGGAAAGGGAGATAGAGAAGGAAAGAGACGGCCACCTGCAGACCTGCCTCATCACTCCTGAAGCTTCCCCCTGCAGGTGTGGACCAGGGGCTTGAACCTGGGTCCTTGCACACTGTAGTGTGTGCTCTTAAGAGGTGTGTCACCACCTGGCCTCTCATTAAGCCAATTTCTGGAAAGTTCTCCTAAGGATTTGAAGTCAATTCTCATTTAAATTTTGGTTGGTAGTCCAGGTTAATCATAATGTCTTTTCAATGATGAATTAAAGAGGAAAAAAAGTCAGGATGGTACTAATGTATTTGACTTTTTTATTTAATATTTATTTTATTTACTTATTCCCTTTTGTTGCCTTTGTTTTTTTGTTGTAGTTATTATTGTCGTTGTTGGATAGGACAGAGAGAAATGGAGAGAGGAGGGGAAGACAGAGAGGAGGAGAGAAAGACAGACACCTGCAGACCTGCTTCACCGCCTGTGAAGCGACTCCCCTGCAGGTGGGGAGCCGGGGGCTCAAACCAGGATCCTCATGCTGGTCCTTGTGCTTTGCTCCACCTGCGCTTCACCCGCTGCACCACTGCCCGACTCCCTTTTTGTTTGTTCTGTTTGTTAGTTAGTTTGCCTCCAGAGTTATTGTTGGGGTTCAGGGCTGGGTCTAGGAATCCACTGCAATTGGCAGCCATGTTTTTTCCATCCTCCCGCTACCCCAATTTTATTGAATAGGACAGAGAGAAATTGGGGGTGAGGAGGAGAGAGAGAGAAAGGGAGACAAGACACCTGAAGACCGGCTTCATGGCTTGTGAAATTTCCCTGCTGCAGGCGGGGAGCCGGGGCTTGGACCCCAGGCCTCTGCTTCATACTGTGTGTGCTTCACGAGGTGTGCCACCACCCAGTCTCCAGATAGTTTTATTAGTGATTAAAATTGATTTATGGAAGTCAGGGTGGTAGCACAGTGGGTTAAGCGCACAAGGCACAAAGCGCAAGGACCGGCATAAGGATCCCAGTTGTGCATAAGCATGGCATGAGCATTTGCATGTCTGTGTTGCTATATGAATTTCTGCTTGCCTGTGTGCTGTCATGTATGAGTGCTGCCAAGAATAATTGAGAGCCATTAAGCTAGCTGCGCAATTTGGAGGGATTTTCAAGAAGCCATTTGTAGGACTCTGCAGGGGACCGGTGAGCATGATGCACAAGAAAAGAGACAGGCGCTTTAACATTCCTGACATGTTCTGTTATGGAAATCATCAGCAGTGTGTGAGCCCCGCACTGAGTCAGAGACAGAAAAAGCAGGATTTCCAGAGTGCCCTCAGTGGTTGACAGCTACAATTAGGTGAGCCAGGAGACACTCAGGAGGAATAAGTACGAGACTGAAGGACATTTGTAGGGGAGTCCCAAGAAAATCACCTTTATCCTATGACACTTTTCAGAGTTTGTTTTTGTTGTTGTTGTTCCTGGTATCCAGTAGTCCATCTACAGAATTATTGGAGGGGAGGCTTCAGAGGTGTTTATGTACACTCCTAGCAAAATGTAGACATATAAATCAGTAGTTAATCAATATGAGAGGGGAAAAATCAGTTGTATGTCTCAAAGTTTTTCAAAACACAAACTGAATCTTTTTAATATATAGGCTGTGTATTTGATATGCGGACTCTCTCAAAAGCCTAGACCAAGTAGATTAGAAGCATCCAATAGCACAGCTATATATACAAGATACTGGGTACTGTACAGCAAACCCTAACAAAAGGACTTTTCAAAGTTAACCCAATTACCAAATGATGTGATGATAACATTAACTATCGATTGTCTTTTTGAACCCTAAGACAGCAGGAACCTCACATCTCCACTATAGAGCCCCTACTTCCCCCAGTCCTGGAACCCTTGGATAGGGCCCACTTTCCCGTATGCGTCTCCCAATCCAAACCAAATAATATTGCATCCGCCGATCACAACCTAACCAACGCAACGATTGCCACCTCAACATGCTTCACCTCAGACTGTGTCCAGAGACTTCACGTGTGGAGTGACAACCCTTCAGCTTCATTACTCGGGTGAGACCTTTCCTTTTATACTACACTCTAATTTCATCTCAGGTGGTTCACTTTCTAACAACGTCCCATAACCTAGATATACACCAGTTTCTGTGAGAGAGAGATATGTTCACACGTATCCATAAACTAGTGCAAAATATATACCTGAAAGCAGAAGTGCACTAGAGTTTGCAGTGAGTACCTCCCTAACACTTCCTCTCCACTATTCCAAGCTTTGGGCCCATGATTGCTCAACAATTTGTTTGGCCTCGTATGTTAACTCTCTTTTCAATCACCAGGTTCCAGATGCCACCAGGATGCTGGCCAGGCTTCCATGGATTGAAGACCCCACCAATGTGTCCTGGAGCTCTGCTTCCCCAGAGACCCACCCTACTAGGGAAAGAGAGAGGCAGACTGGGAGTATGGACCGACCAGTCAACACCCATATTCAGCGGGGAAGCAATTACAGAAGCCAGACCTCCCACCTTCTGCATCCCACAATGACCCTGGGTCCATGCTCCCAGAGGGATAGAGAATGGGAAAGCTATCAGGGGAGGGGGTGGGATATGGAGATTGGGTGGTGGGAATTGTGTGGAGTTATACCCCTCCTACCCTATGATTTTGTTAATTAATCCTTTCTTAAATAAAATAAAAAAATAATTAAAAAAAATAAAAAGAAAGTATAGTAAGTCCAGAGCACAGTCTTCAAGGGGCTGAAGTATTCATACCCAGAAAGACACTAAAACAGTAACTGCTGCTTACATTCAAAGGGAAAAATGTAAGTAAATAGTTTAATATGTCAAAACTTATTTCTGAATATTGTAGTAAAGTTACCAAAATTAACAAACCAAGTGAATGGGGAATAGCTTCCTGTAAAAAATTAATTTTGAGATAATCTCTGACAGAGATAAAGGACTGCTGTATAAAATGGAAACATGTAAAGACAAGAAAAATTGTGTTTAATAAATAAAAGTACCAAAGATATGATCTCACTCAAGGGAAAAAGTTGAGAAATAAGGACAGAAGGGGAGGCACAGATAGCATAATGGTTATGTAAAGATTCTCTCCTGCCTGAGGGTCCAAAGTCCCAAGTTCAATCCCCAAAACTACCATAATCTAAAGCTGTATGGTTAAAAAAAAAAAAGGGGGGGGGGACACAAAGCAGAACTTGGACTGGGTTTGGTTTGGATTGCACCAAAGTAAAGGACTGTGCAGGGCTGGAGGGAGGACTTTCAGGTCCTGGGGCGTGACGGTGGAGGGAGACCTAGGCTGGGAGTGAGTGTGTTTTGCAGAAACCTGAGACATGTTACACGTGTGCCAACAATTGTATTTACTGTCAACTATTTACCCCTCCAATAAGATAAATACCTCTATGTTAAAAACAAAAAAAAGAGAGAGAGAGAGAGAAGGAAAGGAGGAGGAGGATAAATACTTCGGATAAATCCAAGGGCAACAAAAGGAAGGGGGGGTGTAATTGTCATAGTCAGCTTTGTGCCACTTCAAATTTGTTGATAGAGTTTGAAGTCTTTGTAGGGACCCAGTAGAGCTGGATATGGGAATGTCCCTGCCGAATGGAATCCCTCCACCAGGGCTTCTGAAACTGAGGACTCACTGTAGTTTCACAAGAAGAACTGAGACCTTGGAAGAAGACTGAAGGTCTCCACAGTTACGAGGGAAGTGGGTGAGGGTTGGAGTAAAAAGAACAGAACATTAGACCTCTTGGCTCCTCATAGTTCCTCTTGAAATATGCTTTCCAATTTTGTCTTTTAGACTGTGTACCCCCTACTCTCAGAGATAACCTTAAAAATGTGTTGTGACCACTATGTTTTTTATTAATTTTTATTAGTTATTCAATAATAATGAACAGTTCCCACCACCAGAATTATGTGCCCCACCCCCTTCACTGAAATCCTCCCTATTCTTTATCCCTCTGGGAGCATGGACCCAAATTCTTTATGGGGAGCAGAAGGTGGAAGGTTTGGCTTCTGTAATTGCTTCTCTGCTGGACATGGATGTTGGCAGGTGGATCCGCATCCCCAGCCTATTTCTGTCTTTCCCTAGTGGGGCAGGGCTCTGGGGAGGTGGGGTCCCAGGATAGATTGGTGAGGTCGTCTGCCCAGGGAAGTCAGGATGGCATCATGGTAGCATCTGCAACGTGGTGGCAGATTATTGTAGTTGGAGGGTTGACATCTCAGACTTGGTGTCACTGGATACAGTCCAAAGTGCAACATGGCATGGTGGCACTGGCTTTCATTGATTTAGTTGAGGTCAGCAGAGGCAGTATCACATGGTAGGGGCCAAGAGGAGACATATGAAGAAATATAAGCAAAGTCCAGAGGTCCCAGGACTGGGAGACATATGAATTTTTTAAAATTTTTTATTTCTTTATTGGGGGATTAATGTTTTATAGACAACAGTAAATACAATAGTTTGTACATGCATAACATTCCCAGTTTTCCACATAATAATACAGCTCCCACTAGGCCCTCCTCTGCCATCATGTTCCAGCACCTGAACCCTCCCCCCAACACACACTCCAGAGTCTTTTACTTTAGTGCAATACACCAACTCCAGTCCAAGTTCTGCTTAGTGTTTTCTGATCTTGTCATAAGGATTTTTGGTCCATACTCCCAGAGGGATAAAGAATAGGGAAGCTTCCAATGGAGGGGATAGGACATGGAAGTAGGGATTGTGTGGAACTATGCCACTATTAATTATCTTATAATCTTGTTGATCATTATTAAATCACTAATAAATTTTTTTAAAAAAAAAGAGCATACAGATATGAAAAAAGTTGAAGCGTAAAAACCACACACACACAAAAAACACCTTTGCAAGCATAACCTTTCTGGGGGTACATCAGGCTGGTAACAAGATTAACAGGGATCCATTGTGTTGTGAGTCACATACAGAAAGAATCCTATTGTGATTCCTCTATGGTCTTGACTAGTGGGATCAACTCTCAGATGGCTAACATGCCTGTTTATGTTCCACTATTGGAGGCTAGCTTGGGAACTCAGAGTATTCCTAATCTCGGAGTTGTACCCCACCTACCCTATGGTTTTGTTAATTAATCCTTTCTTAAATAAAAAAAAAGAAAAGAGAAAGAGAACTCTTATGTGAACAATTGAGTCTGTTTCCTCGTTGATCTCACTTTAAGTCTTATTAGTCTCTGTAAAAGGGTTTTCACTATGGTATTTTATTTGAAATGTTGAACAGAACAAATCTGATCACTGCAAGGATCTGTTAGCACTCATGCAACAGATCTGCTCTTCTGGGGGAATGAAGGTTTACTGTATCATAGAATATTAGCCTCTGATTGAGTGAGGCAAGTACTGAAATTTTTTATGAGCTCTTCTTCACTGAAGTGATCAATAAATATCACATGATTTTACTCTTGGAACATCCTAGACTGTCGTGACTTATTTGGTAAGTCAACACCATAAATAAACTTTTGAGTCAGTGATCTGATTATTCAAAGAGATTAGGACATATGAATTTTTAAAGAGAATGAGGAAGGTTTCTTGCTGTTTTAGACTTTATGGAGGCAATAGATTATAATTTAATAATAATTTAATAATAATCAAGTTATTTGGGATCTTGGTTTACTTTGAAAATCCCATGGTTAGGGTCTACTGTACCATATATGACCTCACCAGGATTTATGTTATTTAGTACTATTTACAAATAACTATCTCCTAGAGACCCCACAACTCTTCATCTGCACTATGCCAGCCTTTAGGTTCATGGTTAGTCAACAATTTGTTTGGCTTTCTATGTTAACTCTCTTTTCAGCCACCAGGTTCCAGATGCCACCATGATGCCAACCAGGCTTCCCCAGACAGACGACCCCACCAATGTGTCCTGGAGCCCCGCTTCCCCAGAGCCCTGCCCCACTAGGGAAAGAGAGAGACAGGCTGGGAGTATGGATCCACCTGTCAATGCCCATGTTCAGCGGGGAAGCAATTACAGAAGCTAGACCTCCCACCTTCTGCATCCCACAAGGACCCTGGGTCCATACTCCCAGAGGGATAAAGAACAGGAAAGCTATCAGAGGAGGGGAGGGGATATGGAGTTCTGGTGGTGGGAATTGTGTGGAGTTGTACCCCTCTTATCCTATGGTTCTGTCAGTTTTTACTTTTATAAATAAAAAATAAATAAATATCTCCTTGATACTTGTATGTCTGGTTGCAACTGTTCTACTCCACCTAAGATAGGTGATTTAATATTTCTTTTTTTAAAAAGTTATTATTAGAAATGTCTTAACTATCTAAGCTCGGTGTCCAAATTCATTCATTCTATAAATTTGAAACTTTAAGTGCTTAGACTAAAGGGAATAGGTACTCTGAACCTTTCATCTATTTCTCCTGTCATATTGAATAAATAGTGATTTATAAGACTATACAATTGCAAATATTAATAGATAGTTGAAATTATCTGGACTATATACAGGGCTGAACACAGTTAAGGCCTCTGTGTTCCCTTTTGAGGCTTGGCAGTGTGTCCTGGCAGGGGCAGGGAGAAGGAGTGTCGAGGTCTCCTGCAGAAACCTATACCAGAGCCTCCTAAGTGCAAGTCTTGTCCCGCAAGCTGCTTACCAACTTTGAACAGCCTTCACCTCCCCCATCGCTCCTGCTGGGATCTGATAAGCTTCTGAGAATGGAACACCAACAGTGAGGGCTGGTGAATGTCAAGAAAGGCAGTACTCAGCTATTTCAAAAAATGATGCCTAGAACTTCTAAATATGTCTAGAACTTCTTAAAACACAGACTGAGTCTTTTTAATACATAGGCTGTCTTTGATATGTTGTCTCTCCCAAAAGCCTAGACCAGGGAGAACAGAAGCAACTGGTAGCACAACTATATACAAGATGCTGGGTACTATACCCCAAACCCTAACAAAGGGACTTTCCGAAGTTAACCCTATCACCAAATAATACGACGATAACAATAACTATCCATTGTCTTCTTGAACCCTAAGACAACAGGAACCTCACATTTCCACTATAGAGCCTATATTTCCCCCAGTCCTGGAACCTTAGGGTGGGGCCCACTTTTCTGCATGCTGCTCTCAATTCAAATCAAATAATTTTGCATCCGCGGATCGCAACCTAATCAACACAATGAGTACCACCCCAGCATGCTTCACTTCAGACTGTGACCAGAGACTTCAGGTGTGGAATGACAACCCTTCAGCTTCATCACTCAGGTGAGACCTTTATAAAAAAGAAAAAAAAAGGGGAAAAAAAAAGATGAATCCACTTTCTTCACCTCCTCTTAGATGGAGCTTGAAGGAATGAGTCCTGTGAAGTGAGATCAGCCAGAAAGAGACAGAAGAAGATGGGATGGTCCCACTCACAGACAGAAGTTGAGAAATAAGAACAGAAGGGGAAACACAAAACAGAACTTGAACTGGAGTTGGTGTATGGCACCAAAGTAAAAGACGCTGGGGTAGGGGGAGGGTCCAGATCCTAGAGCATGATGGCGGAGGAGGACCTGGAGGGGACTGAGAGTGTTATGTGGAAAACTGAGACATGTTACACATTTAACGTCAACTGGAAACCATTTATCTTCCCAATAAAGAAAAATAAATAAATAAGGGACTGGGCAGTGGCGCACCTGGCTGAGCACAAATGTTACAACGCACAAGGACCCAAGTTCGAGCCACTTGTCCCCACCTGCAGGGGGGAAGCTTCATGAGTGGTGAAGCAGGGCTGCAGGTGTCTCTCTGTCTCTCTCCCTCTTTATCCTCCCTTCCTCTCAATATCTGGCTGTCTCTATCCAATAAGTAAATAAAGACAATAAGAAATTTGAAAAATAAAATAAAGCAAATAACAACCACAGAAAAAGACATTATCTGGAGCATTCTGACTAGACAAGTGCAAAATCACAACACCTTTATCCCTTCATTGTGATTCACTGGTAAGATCATTTTTTTTAAAAAAGGGAGGCAACTTCTGTGTGCTACTAGTGTTTTTGCCCATAATTCAAAATCTTTGCTCTCTGACTTTATGTATTTTCAGAGTCAATTTCCAAACTGTTGTGTTTTTTCAGTCAGCCAAAAAGCTCTTTGCTTCTTAATCATTTTGCCACATCAGAGTAATGATTAACAAACACATTTAGTGCTCCCTATGAAGTGTCATATTCAGGATCATAGATAATCTCCATAATTAAAGATGACATACATATTGTTTCTAGAGATAATAAATTTTGGCTGGATATAAAACAGCCGTCAACCTTAATCTTGAAAAATTCTGGTTTTTAGCCAACAGCCTTACATTATTGTACCTGATTTAATCCAGTCAGGGAATGAGTTAGATATACAATATTTTCCTCAATTTTTTTTTAATTTCTCAGTGAAGTCCAGAGGACTTCCAGTGAAAGTTAAGCATTAAGAAAAGAACCATATATATTCTGTCCAGAAAAATCTACTTGTAAGTATCATATATACCAGTCTATTAAACAAAATATCTTCAACTTCTTGTATGATTTCCTAAAAACTGGAGCAAATTTATTTGCTTAAATAAGAAATAAGAAATATTGGTCTAAACACAATTATCAAAGTTTTCAAACAAATACATTTTTAAAAACGGCAGTAATTATGTTTTGCTCTGAAGTGTTTTCAATTACCTACCCTAAAGTCATTATCTTATGAGAATTATAGATATTCATTGTCATATATATATATATATATATATATGCCTATGATTGCTGGCACCTGTTATTTAGTCAGAATACAGGACTCAGGTTGAAAGATCCCACTGGCTATATTTGGGTTAACATGAATACTGAAAAGAAAAATGATAATAGGTTAGGGGCCAGGTGGTGGTGCACCTGGCTAAGCGCACATATTACAGTATGCAAGGATGCAAGTTCAAGCCCCTGTTCTCCACCTTCAGGGGAAAAGCTTCACAATTGATGAAGCAGCGATGCAAGTGTCTCTCTGTCTCTCTCGCTCTCCACCTCTCCTTCCACTCTCAATTTTTTTCAATAATAAATAAATAAAATATTTTAAATAGTGATAGTAGGTTTAAAAGGACTGAATTCAAAAGTACATAACTATACTAAAATAATGTTAACGAAATGACTTTTTCTGCAGTTTGTTAGCAAGTAGGTGCGTAAGTCAACATGTGCATGGGCC